>NC_140586.1:642083368-642095868 GCF_964204655.1 Triturus cristatus | reverse complement strand
AAAAGTTACTGCTAGAAGGGTCTTCTGGATGGACTACGAACTTAAGACTTAAAACACAGACACTAGAGATGTTTCTCTACACTTGGGCACCGGAGTGCCAGCTTTACCTCACCCACAGGAAGCGGGTGCATAGGTCTCGAAGTGCGTCGGGTTTCGTCTATCTGTTCAATGGAGCCTGATGACAAAGATGCTGCAGGCGGCCGGTCCAGAAGAGATGCGGTGGATCCAAGAGTGGATCGGAGTTGTAGAAGACCTGAAAGCAGAGGGGACAGTGTTCACAGTCACTAGCCAGTGACCGGCGTGGCACCATGTAGGTACCAGGCGATGTCGGGTGCAAACAGGTGGTGAAGTGTAGCTTGTCTCCGCAGCCACGTGGTCCCTGAAGGTCGACGACGTCCAGGAGTCGGTTCACGAGCTGTCCCACGCAGGCTCTCGCTGTCGGCGGTGTCTGCGACTCGAAGGAAGCAAACAAGCCTTGGCAAAAGCAGAAGTCGTGAAGAATGAAGAAAGCTCATTACTCTGACCAGCAAGGTCAGAGGGGCTGCTCCTTTGGAGAGAAGCAGGGGCCAGTCTGGAGCAACTAGACCAGCATCGTAGTTTTCAAAGTTCGTCGCCAAAATGGCCACTAGCCAACGGGCCAGGGACCGGGCAGGCGCGTCGAGATGCAAAGTGCAGAGGGGCTCCGCGCAGATCGTGGAGATGCTGGAGGGCTCACCTTTGGTGCAGATGCTGCTCGGATGTTGGGCTTCTCAGGACCCAAAGCACAACTTGGAGGGAGCCTCTGTTGTCGCGCTTGCTGCTTGTCGTGGGTCTTTCAAGATGGCTGGCTCCACGTGTCTCGGTGCCTCCACGGGTTCCTTCTTTTCAGGGACTGTGGATCGGGTGGTAAGAGGTCTGGAGGTCCAGGTCTTGTCGGGCTCTGGGCTCAGGCTCCGGCAGGAGGCGGCGGCAACGCAGACGTCAAGTAGCTGGTTGGTGCTTGCGTTAGCAAGATTGTCACTCCCTGACCATAGGGGAGATTTCCTTCTGTCCTCTGTGCAGCAGAGCGTCGAAGTTCCCGTCTTCTTCTTGTAGTTAAGTTGATTCCAGGATGTCTGAAGTCTTAGGACACAGCTCCTACCTTTAAGCGGATTCTAGGGGCCGGACTACCTGCTAGGTCCCTCCCTAAGGGTGGGACCAGGAAGGGGGGTGGTTACACCCCCAATCCTTTGTCCAGCTCGCCCCAGGTCCGGGGCTGGTGTGCCCCAGGACCGGTTTGAACTGGCATATGCACCGAGGCTCCTTGTGAGCCTCAGGCATGTCTGATTCAATTCAAGCCCTACCTGACCAATACACAAAATCCTGTCTGGGGTGGTGCACGCACCTCCCCTGGCAGGAAACCCTTTGTCCACGTCTCCCAAGCTGGAAGGACTCCCAGCAGCAGGAGGGCAGACTTCTGTCTGTGGTGGCAGCATCCATTTTGTGGAGCTGAGGCTATGTCTGATTTTACCCGGGTTTCAGGTACTGTACATGTCGTGTCCCTCTAGAAGGGTGGAATGCTAACCCCGTCGCCAGAATTGGTGAGGGGTTAGTATTCCAATTTGTATGACACCATACTCGACATGTTTTGATAAAGCCAAACCAAAGATAGCATTTAACCGCGAGGTTCATAATGTACTTAAGAGTATATGGTATGGCGATATCTGGAAACGGTAGAAGGAAGTTGTTCCGACCACTGCAGACAGGCTCAGCTCATGCCAGAGCACCATCTCACATGGAACCAAGCACTCTGCCTTCAGGATTGTTAAGGCCTGCCATAGGAGTGACTTATAGGTTAACATGTGTCCCATTTAAGGTTAGGTATAGGTATACTACACCTAAGTAAGAGGTGGTTACACCAACTTACCCCAGCTGAGTGATCAGCCAGTTGTGTCAAATTGTTAGGCCAGGCCAGGGGTGGCACAATACATGCTTCAGCCCCTGGTAGGCCTTAGATACACCAATGCCCTGGGTACCTAGTGTACACTGGTACAGGGGCTCACAGGGTGATCCAGTTCCAATTGGTTATACACCTAGAGTGCATAGTGTCAATTTGGTAGAGAGAACAGCAGGCTGGGGGTCTGATTAGCAGGCCCACAGCCTCAATATGTCAAAAACCAGTGAAGCAAAAAGCAAAAATTTGGGGTGACCATAGGATAGCAGACCCTACTCTCCTACATAGACCCTAGGATAGTCAATACCCTTGTGAGCACCGAAGTACCCAAGTTACCTAGTCCACGGGCTGCGGGTGCATAGGTGTGAACTTGCGTCGGGTTTCGTCGTGGACTTCTATGGATGCCTGAAGGAAAGTTGCTGACAGGCAGTCAGTGAAGAGTGTCCGGTGGATCCCAAGGCTGGGATCAAGAAGAGCGGATACCTGCAAGCAGAAGGGACAGAGTCTGGGTCACTAGCCAGTCACCACGTGGAACCAGGAAGGAACCAGGTGATGTCATGAAGAATGCAGGTGAAGAGGTGAAGCTTCTCGCAGCAGCCACGGGTACCAGGAGACGTCGAGGACGACCAGGACCAGGAGGCGAGCTGTCCCACGAAGGCTCTTGCTGTCGGCGGCGTCGAAGTCGAACTAGGACTCACCAAGCCTTGGCAAGCGGAACCCACGAAGAATGGAGGACTTGCTTCTGGTGCAGACCAGGAAGGTCTAGGGTGCTTCTCTTTTGCAGAGGAGCGGGAGCCAGTCTGGAGGAGCCAAACCAGCAGTGAAGATTCAAAGGTGTGTCGTCGCAAAGGCCGCTAGCCAACGGGCAAGCCACCGGACAGACGCGGCAAGCAGGAAAATGCAGAAGGGCCCCACGCAGGACTCGTGGAGTGTGAGGGGCTGATCTTCGGTGCAGATGGTGCTTAGGGTTGGGGCTTCTCAATCCCCGGTGCACAACTTCGAGGGTACATCAGAAGCTGCGCTGGAAGATACTCGCCACTTTTCCCAGGTAGCCGGTCCCACGTCTCTCGTCGCCTCCACGGATCTCAGCTCGGCTGTGGATGTGGATCAGGGTCGGAGGAATCTGGAAGTCAAGGCTCTGGTCGGGCTCTGCAGTCGGTCCCTCGTAGAACTTCAGCAAAGCAAAGGGTAAGTCTCTTGATGGTGCCTGTTTGCACAGGGCAGCCACTCCTTGGCCACAAGGGAGATTCTTCAGTCTTCTTCTTTCGTCGAATGTCGAAGGTCCAGAGTTTCTGTTCAAGTTGCAGATTCAGGATAATCTAATCTCCTGGGGCCCAGCTACCACTCTTATACTAAACTGGGGGGCTGGGTTGCCTGCTAGGTCACGCCTTATGGGTGGGACCTGGGAGGGGGGTGGTTACATCCCCCTTCCCTTTGTCCAGTTTCGCGCCAGGACTGGGGATGGAGTGCCCCAGCACCGGTTTGAACTGGACTATGCATGGGACACCTTGTGTGCCCCAGGCAGTGTCTCGTTTCTTTCATCCCTCCCTGCCCCAATACACTAAGGCCTGTCTGGGGTGGTGCTCGCACCTCCCAAGGCAGGAAACCTATTGTCCAAGCCTCCCGTGCCGGGATCACTCCCGGCAACAGGAGGTCAGACTTGTGTCGTGGCAGCAGCATCCATTTTGTGATGCTGGGGCTCTGGTTAACTTTAACCGGGTAAGTAGGTTTCAACATGTCTTCTCCCTCTAGAAGGGAGGGATAATATCCTCATCCTCAGAAATGGGATCAGGGTATTATTCCAAAGTGTTAGACACCTTACACGACATGTTTTTATAAAGCCAAACCATAGTTACCATAACCGTTTAAGATTATAAGGCACTTTAAGAGTATATGGTAGGCTATATCATAGAACAGCTGTAAGGACATGGTTCCGAAAGCTGCAGACAGGCTCAGCTCATGCTAGAGCACCATCTCACATGTTACCAAGCACTCTGCCTCCAGGATTGTTAAGGCCTGCTATAGGAGTGGCTGATAGATACACATGTGTCTATATATAAGATAGGTATAGGAATACTACACCTAAGCAAGGGGTGATTACACGACCCTGCCCCAGCTGAGTGATCAGCCAGTTGTGTCAAATTGTTAGGCCAGGCCAGGGGTGGCACAATACATGCTTCAGCCCCTGGTAGGCCTTAGATACACCAATGCCCTGGGTACCTAGTGTACACTGGTACAGGGGCTCACAGGGTGATCCAGTTCCAATTGGTTATACACCTAGAGTGCATAGTGTCAATTTAGTAGAGAGAACAGCAGGCTGGGGGTCTGATTAGCAGGCCCACAGCCTCAATATGTCGAAAACCAGTGAAGCAAAAAGCAAAAATTTGGGGTGACCATAGGATAGCAGACCCTACTCTCCTACATAGACCCTAGGATAGTCAATACCCTTGTGAGCACCGAAGTACCCAAGTTACCTAGTCCACGGGCTGCGGGTGCATAGGTGTGAACTTGCGTCGGGTTTCGTTGTGGACTTCTATGGATGCCTGAAGGAAAGTTGCTGACAGGCAGTCAGTGAAGAGTGTCCGGTGGATCCCAAGGCTGGGATCAAGAAGAGCGGATACCTGCAAGCAGAAGGGACAGAGTCTGGGTCACTAGCCAGTGACCACGTGGAACCAGGAAGGAACCAGGCGATGTCGTGAAGAATGCAGGTGAAGAGGTGAAGCTTCTCGCAGCAGCCATGGGTACCAGGAGACGTCGAGGACGACCAGGACCAGGAGGCGAGCTGTCCCACGAAGGCTCTTGCTGTCGGCGGCGTCGAAGTCGAACTAGGACTCACCAAGCCTTGGCAAGCGGAACCCACGAAGAATGGAGGACTTGCTTCTGGTGCAGACCAGAAAGGTCTAGGGTGCTTCTCTTTTGCAGAGGAGCGGGAGCCAGTCTGGAGGAGCCAAACCAGCAGTGAAGATTCAAAGGTGTGTCGTCGCAAAGGCCGCTAGCCAACGGGCAAGCCACCGGACAGACGCGGCAAGCAGGAAAATGCTGAAGGGCCCCACACAGGACTCGTGGAGTGTGGGGGGCTGATCTTCGGTGCAGATGGTACTTAGGGTTGGGGCTTCTCAATCCCCGGTGCACAACTTCGAGGGTACCTCAGAAGCTGCGCTGGAAGATACTCGCCACTTTTCCCAGGTAGCCGGTCCCACATCTCTCATCGCCTCCACGGATCTCAGCTCGGCTGTGGATGTGGATCAGGGTCGGAGGAGTCTGGAAGTCAAGGCTCTGGTCGGGCTCTGCAGTCGGTCCCTCGTAGAACTTCAGCAAAGCATGGTGCCTGTTTTCACAGGGTAGCCACTCCTTGGCCACAAGGGAGATTCTTCAGTCTTCTTCTTTCGTCGAATGTCGAAGGTCCAAAGTTTCTGTTCAAGTTGCAGATTCAGGATAATCTAATCTCCTGGGGCCCAGCTACCACTCTTATACTAAACTGGGGGGCTGGGTTGCCTGCTAGGTCACGCCTTATGGGTGGGACCTGGGAGGGGGGTGGTTACACCCCCTTCCCTTTGTCCAGTTTCGCGCCAGGACTGGGGCTGGAGTGCCCCAGCACCGGTTTGAACTGGACTATGCATGGGACACCTTGTGTGCCCCAGGCAGTGTCTCGTTTCTTTCATCCCTCCCTGCCCCAATACACTAAGGCCTGTCTGGGGTGGTGCTCGCACCTCCCAAGGCAGGAAACCTATTGTCCAAGCCTCCCGTGCCGGGATCACTCCCGGCAGCAGGAGGTCAGACTTGTGTCGTGGCAGCAGCATCCATTTTGTGATGCTGGGGCTCTGGTTAACTTTAACCGGGTAAGTAGGTTTCAACATGTCTTCTCCCTCTAGAAGGGAGGGATAATATCCTCATCCTCAGAAATGGGATCAGGGTATTATTCCAAAGTGTTAGACACCTTACACAACATGTTTTGATAAAGCCAAACCATAGTTACCATAACCGTTTAAGATTATAAGGCACTTTAAGAGCATATGGTAGGCTATATCATAGAACAGCTGTAAGGACATGGTTCCGAAAGCTGCAGACAGGCTCAGCTCATGCTAGAGCACCATCTCACATGTTACCAAGCACTCTGCCTCCAGGATTGTTAAGGCCTGCCATAGGAGTGGCTGATAGGTACACATGTGTCTATATATAAGATAGGTATAGGAATACTACACCTAAGCAAGGGGTGATTACACGACCCTGCCCCAGCTGAGTGATCAGCCAGTTGTGTCATAATGGAAGGCCAGGCCAGGGGTGGCATATTACATGCTGCAGCCCCTGGTAGGCCTAGGATACACCTATGCCCTGGGTACCTAAGGTACACTGTACAGGGGCCAATAAGGTGACCCTATCCAAATGGGTTATGCACCTAAAGTATATAGTATTAATTTAGAGAGAGAACAGCAGGGCTGTGGGTTTGATTAGCAGGCCCACAGCCACATCTAAGTCAAACCAGTAAAGCAAAAGCAAAAAGTGGGGGTGAACATAGAAAGCAGACCCTACTCTCCTACAGTGAGGTCCTCGGATCGGCCCCGCCGGGGTCGGCAACGGCCCTGGCGGAGCGCCGAGAAGACGATCAAACTTGACTATCTAGAGGAAGTAAAAGTCGTAACAAGGTTTCCGTAGGTGAACCTGCGGAAGGATCATTAACGGCGGAGCGGCCCGAGCGACCGACGGCGCCAGCCCGAAGCCCTCGGCCCGCCTCCTGCGAGCACACACCGTAGGCACAGGGCCCGGCCCTGCCCTGGTGTGCGCCGGCGGAGCGGTCCGCGGCCGCATGGGGTGCTGGGGTTTAGGACCGGGACTTCGGCGGGCCCCTTCCCCCGGGGAAGGCCCGACCGACGCGTGAGGGACCGGGGACGGGGGGCGGCCCCCATCCCCTGTCCCTCTCCGAGACGGAACCCAAGCTCACCCGGCACAGGAACCGAATGGCAGTGCATCCCTTGGCTGGCACCACTCCTCCCTCGAAAAAGGCCCTGGCGCCAACTGGGCCCTCCAGGCGTCCCGAGACCCGGCCCGATCTCACCGGGTCTCGGGCGTCCGAGGAGCGGCCCTTCTCGCGCGGCAGGGCGGCCTGGAAGAGAAGGGGCCGAGGGCCTGCGAGGGGACCCCAGCTCCTCTCGGTTGGCTCGGGGCCGATCCGGCGACGGACGGCTGATGTGCAGGTGGAGCGACCCTCCCTCGTTGCCAGGTACCCGGTCCGACCCGGTCCCGTGTGGCCGGGCTGAGGGGTTTGAAGACTTGCGTGGTCTCTCCCGGGTTACCCCGGGAGGGACCAGCGGCTGCGGGGCTGCCTGCTCCTGTCGCTCTGGGAGCCCCCTCCCTCGCCCCCGGGTGGGTGGGGGCGGGCTCCCGGGCCGAGCGCCTGGCAATGTTTCCCCCCCCACGACGGAGCTGTCTGACTCCCAGAGGGGAAGCCTTGAACGGGGCACCCGTGCCGTCTCGCCGCGCGGGCGACGGACGGCGTCGCCTTCCTCCCGCCTCTCCTGCTCCCGCATGTGGGAGCACGTTTTCGAAAAATTGCCTGTGACTCTTGGTCTTGGCGGTGGATCACTCGGCTCGCGGATCGATGAAGAACGCAGCTAGCTGCGAGAATTA
Source organism: Triturus cristatus (assembly GCF_964204655.1). Classification (NCBI taxonomy): domain Eukaryota; kingdom Metazoa; phylum Chordata; class Amphibia; order Caudata; family Salamandridae; genus Triturus; species Triturus cristatus. The sequence goes on along the minus strand of NC_140586.1, from coordinate 642,088,331 downwards.
GTGTGAATTGCAGGACACATTGATCATCGACACTTCGAACATACCTTGCGGCCCCGGGTTCCTCCCGGGGCTACGCCTGTCTGAGGGTCGCTTGATCGTCAATCACCCCGGGGCTTCCCCGGGACGCGACTGGGGCCGCCGCAGGGTGAGCTCCGCTTCCCCTTCGTCCCCCCACAAGGTCAGACCCCCCGATTGCCCGTTGGCAGGGTCCCTGGCCGGGTCCTGCCGCGGAGGTACACCACCGGTGCGCTTGACCCCCCGAGAAGGGGGCCTGGCGACCGGTCCGCCCCGGGGCACCTGGCTGCGTGCCGCGCGTGGCTGTCCGTGGTGTCCCACCGGCTGCACGCACGCACGCGCCTCGGGCGCCCTCCTTCTCTGCGGCCGGCTTCCCGGCGAGGGTGAAACCCCTCCAGACGCGATCCGGGGAAAGAGGGCGCTCGCTGCCGGGTACGCCAGGCCCCCCCTGCTCCGGCAGGGTTTGCCTGGCCTTCCCCGGCTCCCCCCCGAACGCTCCGGCGTTAGGGCTGGGCGGACTTTGAGTAGCGCCACTACGCAGAATTTTGAAAAAAACTGTGTAAAACGAGAGCACATCCTGAGTAGGGCTGGGCGGACTTTGCCTAGCGCAACTACGCACTATTCTGAAAAAAATTGTGGAAAACGAGCGCACAACCTGATGGACCGTGTGCCCGGGACTGGGGTCCCTCGTGCTTGGGCAGGATCCCCGATCTCCCCGGCCTGGCTGCGTTGAGAAGCAGGGACCGGCCCCGGGCCTCCTGATTTTTGGTCAGGGCCAGGGATCCCACGTCCAGCAGGCCTGCCAAGTGTCCATCTGCCCGGGACAAGAGACCCTGGAGCCCTACCGCTATGGCTCGGTGTGGGCAGCTGGGAGTCCTTTCGGTCCCGGCCATCTGGTCGCACCTTTCCCTCGGCCATCTGGTCGCACGCAATGCTTTCCAATGGGGCGACCAGATGGCCGGGCCAGCCTGGAAGTCCAGATGAGGGCTCATTTGACTCCTGGATCCCAGTCAGGGCTCCAGGAGGTCGGGCGCATCCGCGCCTAGGATCCCCTCCGTCACTCGGAGCGCGAGGGTTACAAGAAAGGTGGGTAGCCTTCCTCCGGATTAGTAGGGCAGGGTATGCCGGGACACCCCTCCTGGGGATGGCGGTTCTCAGGCGGGGACCAGATGGGCCAAGCCCGGACGACACTTCCCCGGGGCGTCCAGTGCTCCCTCCTCCAGCCCGCGGCGAGGCAAAGTGCCCAGGACGGGCTCCATGGGTCCCCCGGGCGTCCGGGCCCCGGGAGCTCCGCCGGGACTCCCATGCCTAAGGCCCAGCGTGGGGTCTACGAGCCCCCCCCCCCTCGAGGCCTGCAGCCCCAAAGCCCTGCAGCCCTGGAGCCCTTCAGCCCGGAGCCCTGGAGCCCCGCAGGCCCGGAGCCCTGCAGCCCCGGAGCCCTGCAGCCCCGGAGCCCTGCAGCCCCGGAGCCCTGCAGCCACGGAGCCCTGCAGCCACGGAGCCCTGCAGCCACGGAGCCCTGCGTGGGCAGGCGGGAACCCTAGCGCGAAGGCTCGGGGTTGGACAGATGGGAGTCCTTTCAGTCCCAGCCATCTGGTTGCACCTCTCCCCTCGCCCATCTGGTCGCGCGCGCAATGCTTTCCAATGGGGCGACCAGATGGCCGGGCCAGCCTGCAAGTCCCGATGAGGGCTCATCTGACTCCCGGATCCCAGTCAGGGCTCCAGGAGGTCGGGCGCATCCGCACCTAGGATCCCCTCCGTCACTCGGAGCGCGAGGGTTACAAGAAAGGTGGGTAGCCTTCCTCCGGATTAGTAGGGGCAGGGTATGCCGGGACACCCGTCCTGGGGATGGCGGTTCTCAGACGGGGACCAGATGGGCCAAGCCCGCACGACACTTCCCCGGGGCGTCCAGTGCTCCCTCCTCCAGCCCGCGGCGAGGCAAAGTGCCCAGGACGGGCTCCATGGGTCCCCCGGGCGTCCGGGCCCCGTGAGCTCTGCCGGGACTCCCATGCCTAAGGCCCAGCGTGGGGTCTACGAGCCCCCCCCCCGAGGCCTGCAGCCCCAAAGCCCTGCAGCCCTGGAGCCCTTCAGCCCGGAGCCCTGGAGCCCCGCAGGCCCGGAGCCCTGCAGGCCCGGAGCCCTGCAGCCCCGGAGACCTGCAGCCCTGGAGCCCCGGAGCCCTGCAGCCCCGGAGCCCTGCAGCCCCGGAGCCCTGCAGCCCCGGAGCCCTGCAGCCTCGGAGCCCTGCAGCCCCGGAGCCCTGCAGCCCTGGAGCCCTGGAGCCCTGCAGCCCCGGAGCCCTGCAGCCCCGGAGCCCTGCAGCCACGGAGCCCTGCAGCCACGGAGCCCTGCGTGGGCAGGCGGGAACCCTAGCGCGAAGGCTCGGGGTTGGACAGATGGGAGTCCTTTCAGTCCCAGCCATCTGGTTGCACCTCTCCCCTCGGCCATCTGGTCGCGCGCGCAATGCTTTCCAATGGGGCGACCAGATGGCCGGGCCAGCCTGCAAGTCCCGATGAGGGCTCATCTGACTCCCGGATCCCAGTCAGGGCTCCAGGAGGTCGGGCGCATCCGCGCCTAGGATCCCCTCCGTCACTCGGAGCGCGAGGGTTACAAGAAAGGTGGGTAGCCTTCCTCCGGATTAGTAGGGGCAGGGTATGCCGGGACACCCCTCCGGGCTGGTGGTTCTTTGCCGGGGACCAGATGGGCTATGCCCGGACAACCCTCCCAGGCGTCCGGGGCTCCCTCCTCCGGCCCACGGCGTGGCAAAGTGCCCAGGGACAGGCTCCACGGGTCCCGGGCAGTCCTCCCCCGGGGCGCCCGGGCCTGAGAGCTCCGTCGGTCCTCCCCGTGCCTGAGGCCCAGCCACTGTACCCGAGCCCCCCCCCGGGAAGCAAAGCCCACCGACCCCTTGGATCAGGCGGGAGCCCTACCGCTATGGCCCGGCTCTGGGCGGGCAGACGGGAGTCCTTTCAGTTGCCGGCCACCTGGTCGCTCCTTTCCCCTCGGCCATCTGGTCGCGCGCAATGCTTTCCTATAAGGGGGGCCAGATGGCTGGGCTGGCCTGGAAGCCCCGATGAGGGTCCATTCGCCTCCCGTATCCCAACCAGGGCTCCAGGAGGCCGGGCGCGTTCGCCCCAAGGGTCCCCTCCGTCACTCAGAGCGAGCGGGTTTCAAGAAAGGGGGGTAGCCTTCCTCCGGATTACTAGGGACAGGGTACTCTGGGACCCCTCTCGGTCCTCAGCCGGCAGCTGGACGGGCTGCCCTGGTTCTGTCCCGGGGCCTGCCGCGGGACAAGGGGTCCGGAGGGTCCGGGGAGGCTTCCCCTGCGCCTGTGGTCCTTTGAGCCCCGGCTGGGTCCAGGGGCCCGGTCGGGCCCTGGGTCAGGGGCTCCGGCCCCGGGCCCCGTCCCCCGGCCTGCGGCACTCCCAAAGGCCCGGGACAGGGTTCCGTTGTGGCTGGGGAGCCTCCCCTCGCTCGGCTGAGTTCAGGAGCTCCGGTCGGGCCCCTGAGGGCCCCGGGGAAGGCGGCCTCCCCGCCCCGGGCTCCGTCCTGGGTCCTTCCGTGTGGCAGGGTGCCCGGGATGGGGTCCGGAGGGCCCGGGGAGGCTTCCCCTGCGCCTGCAGACCTGGGGGCCCCGGCTGGGTCCAGGGCCCGGCCGGGCCCTGGTCTCCGGCCCCGGGCACCCTCCCCCGGCCGGCGGCACTCCCAAAGGCCCGGGACGGGCTTCCGTTGTGTCCGGGGAGCCTCCCCTCGCTCGTCTGGGTTCAGGAGTTCCAACTGGGCCCCTGGGGGCCCCGGGGAGGGCGGCCTCCCCGCCCCGGGCTCCGTCCTGGGTCCTGCCGCGTGGCAGGGTGCCCGGGACGGGGCCCGGAGGGCCCGGGGAGGCTTCCCCTGCGCCTGCGGACCTGGGGGCCCCGGCTGGGTCCAGGGGCCCGGCCGGGCCTCGGGTCGGGGTCTCCGTCCCTGGGCCCCGTCACCCGGCCTGCGGCACTCCCAAAGGCCCGGGACGGGGTTCCGTTGTGTCCGGGGAGCCTCCCCTCGCTCGTCTGGGTTCAGGAGTTCTGTCCGGGCACCTGGGGGCCCCGGGGAGGGCGGCCTCCTCACCCCGGGCTCTGTCATGGGTCCTGCCGCGTGGCAGGGTGCCCGGGGTGGGGTCCGGAGGGCCCGGGGATGATTCCCCTGCGCCGGAGGGCCTGGGGGCCCCGGCTGGGTCCAGGGGCCCGGCCGGGCTGTGGGTCAGGGTCTCCGGCCCCAGGCACCCTCCCCCGGCCAGCAACACTCCCAAAGGCCCGGGACGGGCTTCCGTTGTGTCCGGGGAGCCTCCCCTCGCTCGTCTGGGTTCAGGAGTACCGTCCGTGTCCCTGGGGGCCCCGGGGAGGTCGGCCTCCCCGCCCCGGGCTCCGTCCTGGGTCCTGCCGCGTGGTAGGTTGCCCGGGACGGGGTCCGGAGGATCCGGGGAGGCTTCCCCTGCACCTGCGGACCTGGGGGCCCCGGCTGGGTCCAGGGGCCCGGCCGGGCCCCGGGTCGGGGTCTCCATCCTCGGGCCCCGTCCCCCGGCCTGCGGCACTCCCAAAGGCCCGGGACGGGGTTCCGTTGTGTCCGGGGAGCCTCCCCTCGCTCGTCTGGGTTCAGGAGTTCCGTCCGGGCCCCTGGGGGCCCCGGGGAGGGCGGCCTCCTCGCCCCAGGCTCTGTCCTGGGTCCTGCCGTGTGGCAGGGTGCCCGGGGCGGTGTCCGGAGGGCCCGGGGAGGCTTCCCCTGCACCGGAGGGCCTGGGGGCCCCGGCTGGGTCCAGGGGCTCGGCCGGGCCCCGGGTCGAGGTCTCCGGCCCCGGGCCCCGTCCCCGGCACTCCCAAAGGCCCGGGACGGGGTTCCGTTGTGTCCGGGGAGCCTCCCCTCACTCGTCCGGGTTCAGGAGCTCCGGCCGGGCCCCTGTGGGCCCCGGGGAGGG